>NC_083816.1:1349433-1386933 GCF_015708825.2 Lethenteron reissneri
CTCAACTTGTTGTGTGGTGTCTCACTCCCCGGAATCATTCCATCTCTCTTTTTTTAGAATAAACAAAAACTGTGAGAGAGTGACAAATTAAAAATTAGAACGCACAGGTCCATGCAGGACAGCCACTGCTTCGCGTATTCCATGCAGTTACGTCGAATAAAGGTTATAATATTGATAGAATCAGCGAGTGCAGTTCATCATTCGGTGTGTGCAACTACCCTGCATATTCGCTTACCCATTTATGCAGGACCTGTATATAGATATCACTCCGTGCTGCAGTTTATCATAACCAGAGTGAGAAACATTACTCTGAGGTCGACGCTCCCATGGATTTCTGGTTGGGCTGACAAATTCAGTAGAGAATGGCGTACGTCACCATGCAGCGCCCTGCACCTGACCACGTGGGTCTAGGCCCAGCACCCTGCACCTGACCACGTGGGTCTCGGCCCAGCACCCTGCACCTGACCACGTGGGTCTCGGCCCAGCGCCCTGCACCTGACCACGTGGGTCTAGGCCCAGCACCCTGCACCTGGCCACGTGGGTCTCGGCCCAGCGCCCTGCACCTGACTGTGTAGTTTTAGGCCCAGCGCCCTGCACTGCGCTCCCTGCCTCTCGCTCCGGGCCAGCTTCTTCTCACTAACGACTTCCAAACACATAAACACGTTTGTTTGGCTCGGAGCGCTCCCGTTCAGCTGCAAACATCGTCAACTCCCCGACGCAGCGGTTCAGGGTCGAGTGAAACATCTGCAAGCTTTTCCACGCGATATTTTTTTTGAAACTTTCTTTTTCTCGGACGTTAAGCGAAACTTAACCCGCTGACCTTTCGGCCGAACGGAGCAGCCCGCTGTCGCTTCCTCGCCTTCCTAAAAGCCACCACCGCGACGCATCCCTGGAATGTTTTCGCGATAGCCGCGACACCTGCCATCGTTCCCCCACTAGAAGAAAAAAACACTTTCTCAAGCATGCGTGTGCGCCGGGGACTCCAAACAAACAATCAGCACCTTAACAACAACACGGACGGCACACTCTTGTCCCCTGCGCTAATCGCAGGTGCCTAAGAGGTCTAAAGAGGCCAACCGCGGCCTCGGCTTGAGCAGCAGCAACAACAACAAAAAACCCACGATCGCCCATTGTGCCTGGATGGCTTGTCGCATGCATGGCCACGTGCGGTGCGTTTCCACGACTCGAAAAACGGGGGCAGACACAGCCTCGGGGCTCCGAATCGATGTTGTCAGTGGCGGCGAGAACTCTGCACCGGAGCGATTAAAGAACCAAACAGCAAAGCAAGACTTCAACCTGAAGCGAGTAACTTAAAGAGGCACCGCGCGCACCATTGAGCGTGCACGTGCGTAGAGGGACACTCGTTATGAACAACGCAAACATGTATATATGTGTATGTGCACAACAACATCGACTTGAGTGTGCCGTGTTGCTTGAGAGCCTGGCAATCGCTGGGCAACGCCCGCGATGCCCACGGCATCATCAGCGCGGCACAGACGCAGCCGGAGCCCGCAGTGAGGGCACACGTGGAGGTGACGAGCCCGAGACGACAGCGCAGTCGACTTGGAGTTGACGTTGGCTGCCGGCGGAGGCTACTGACGACTCATTTTGGTATTCGCGATGTGATTTTTTTCTTCTTCTAATAGTTGACTCCGCCAGTGAGGTTTCTGCTCGGGCTTCATACGCGTACACTTTGTTTACAAGAAGAGCCTCGTAAAAGCGGGGCACACACCACTGTGGGAACGTTGGAATTTTTCTCAGCACCACCTTCTTGAAATAACCGCCACAGGCAGTGGGTGATGTTTCTGCTCCCCAATCTGGTTGTGTTTTACGTTCTCGACAACTTCACAGCGCGGAGTTGCCTGCCGATATAATAATTTAAAACAAGAAAGAGGCAGCGGTTCAATTCAGGTCATTCTGTATTGATTCCGAAGCTGAGGTAACATTGCAGAAGATGTCCTTTTACTTTCACTCGGTGACTGAGACAACTCTAGATTTGTTTTAAAGACGTGCGTTAGAATGTGAAAGTAGTGGTGGAGCCGCGAGTGCGCTGAGCTATGGACCCAGTGACCTGGTTTGAAATCCTGACCACAGCTAACATCAGGGGCACCGCGGTGGTGAGATGTTAACTGCCTCGCCCCGTATACAGGAGGTCGTGGATTGGATCTCAACCATGACGCCTGCTGTATATTTGCAGTTTGATGTTCTCCCCGTGGTTGCGTGGATTTTTCTCCGGCTCCTCCCGTTTTTCCCTCCACATTTAGAATCAACATCACGCGTTTAGAGTATTTGGCTGCTATACATTTGCACCTGATAAGCCACTTCATTGAGCTATCTCCTGTGGCCAGGTTGCTTCTGAAAAAGAGCTACACAGCTCAGTCGGCCTTACCCGGTAAAATAAACAATAGTTTAGTGTTTAGTTTAGAGTCGTGTCTGTCCTGGGCAGCACCCCTCCCCTCTCACCGTCCCGCACTGACCGGTACGGCTAATTACGGTCAAACAACCCCCAAGACCGACATGGCACGGAGAGGCCATCGTCCATTAGTGAAGTGGCATTATTATACGTTACCATTGATCACTTGACCTTTTCAGTGACCTGTATTTGACCCAAATGATGAGGTTGAATTTCAACAGTGGACATTTCTTTGCACAATCTTAATTGTAACTTCAAAAGCTTTGCGTTTTGGTTTAGTTTAGAGGAGAAATGTAGCCACGCTCCACTCATTTGTCCTTCACTGATCGCTTTGCAGCGGTATTCGGGGACATGGTATTTTTATTGAGATAAAAAAAGAAAAATACGTGGTGTTGAAACTCTTTCAAAATCATCATACTATAGCAGTAAACATCTACAACATGGTAACGGATATTGATCATAAACACCTTCAGGAATCTGTAATTATAAAGTCAAATTCGTATGTTTTTCGAAGTCCGTATTTAATTGCATTATACTTCACGTGCACGCCTCCGTAAGATATTTTGTGTTACTCGGTCGCGTCGACCGTTCGTTTTCCCTGAGCGTGTTCTTAACTTGCATAGTCGCAATTTTGCTGGTGATGAGGCAGTAGGCGAGCGCGTTCACGCTCGCGTACTGCTGCCGCCTTCCTTACGTGCACATGCAGCGAGGGCCGTGGTCACATGTTTGCGTGTGTACGCACATAAGCACGCCTATGAATGCACGTCCACATGCGCATACATACAGCAATGAAAACAAATATCCCTCGTATTAGCCTTAACAGACTGTTAAGTGAAAGACTATAAAAAAAATGTATTTTACCAGGTCAGGCCTACTTGAGCTTTATAGCACTTTTCAGAAGCGACCTTGCTAACACAAATGGGAGTTCGGCGAAGTGGCTTATCACGTGGAAATTTACAGCAGCCGAATACTCTAAACGCATGTTTCTAAATGTGGAGGGAAAATCGGAGGGCCCGGAGAAAACTCCACACGACCACGGGGAGAACATGCAAACTTCAAATATACAGCAGGCGTCAGGATCGGGATTGAACATATGCCTCCTACATCCCAGGCGAGGTAGTTTACATCTCGCAACCGTGGCAAGTGCTTTTAGCAAGCACCTATGAAGGCCAGAACGGCACACCAGGGGGTGGATGGCCAGCACCACGCCCGACCGCCTTTGTCTCCCCAGTGGCGATGTTTTTACGCACAGCACCATGTACTCCGTCATCAGGTGTGTGAGAATTGTGTTGCCTCCAGAACGTCGTGATTTATTATTTTATTTCTCTTATTATTTCTATTATTTTTATTATTTATTTTGTATTTTTTACCTACGTGACTTTACCGAAAAAAACTACGAGTATGCATCCTTGCAGTCACGAAAGCTTCAAATCTAGAATCACCATGTACTCATTTGAGGCTGAGTCGACCTAGGGGAGGAACGGTTCAGATAACCGTCACCGCTGTTGACCGTGAGGGGCAATCGAACTCGGGTGGCCCGGTTCGTCGCGCCACGCGCTAACCGTTGCACCACCGCTCCCCACGTACAGCAATGCACACTCCAGGACACACGTGCAGACACACGCACGCAAGGAAAGCGCACATACCACAAACCAGATTGCTGGTAGACAGCCTTTGCCCCTGGCAAGAGAACATATTTCATTAATTTGCTTCCCAATGAAGATCCTCGTATATATACCACGGGGAGAGAGGTGTTCTCCTCGTCACGTTACCGCTTGTAAGCTTCACGAGTAGATGGAATGAGAGAGGACGAAAAAAAATGATAATGCAGTTTGACAGAGGCCTAAATGTCCCATGGCCACAACCCAGCTCCCACCGCGATGCTTTTGCTCGGCTTGTAAAACAAGTTTGGCCATTAACACCGGGGAGGTGTTCTCAGTATCACACAATGTTCGTGGAGTAACTCGGCAACTTAAGAATATCTTAAGTTTTCTTCGAGATGAGTCTAAATGTGGACGCGATCCACTTCGGCATCCCACTCGACTCGAGCAAGGGGCTAAGGAGGTCTCTCCTTGGGCTTCAGAGTAACTTCACGCAACTGGGCACTTGTGCTGTGGGGTGGAGGGGGAGGAAACCTGTGCCCTAAATTGTGAGCTGCACTTGCATCTACACGCACGAACGAATACAGAAGTGCCCACGCCAGACACTCACGGTGGCGTAAAATGTCTGGCGTAGATGTCTGGAGAGCCGGGCGGTCGTGGTGCTCGCCTGCGAGCCAGCACTGCGCAGGCAGCGAGGGGGTTCGCACAGGAACCGTGCGGGACGAACAGGTAGACGAAACGTCGGACATCGTGCCGAACACCGCGCGGCGGCGCTGCGCGCAGGAGAGCCATGCGGCGGCGGCGCAAGCGCGAATTCCCGCGGCAGTGACAACATAAACGACAGCAGCTCCATCCTTTACGCATCGCTTTAAATTCAACATTTCATCAAAAAATGTATGCTGCGGAAATTTGGACCAAGCGTGTTGTTTAAAAGAGCAGATGTGCTTTCACGGAGAGGCTGCCTGTCCCAAGCACTGCTCTCCACACACGCAAAAACAAAGATCCTCCGCCGTATAGCTTTTAACAGACTGTAGGGGCAAGTGCTGCTAGCGAGTAGCACCTATGAAGGCCGGCACGGCACACGAGGGGGCGGGTAGCCAGCACCACGCCCGGCCACCTTTGTACTCCCCAATGGCGATGTTTATACACCACACCAGGCGCTCATTTGAGGCTGAGTCGACCTAGTAGAGACGCAGGACCGATTCAGACAATCGTAACTTGTGTTGGCCATGAGCGAGAATTGAACTTGGGTCGCCGGGTTCATAGCGCAGCGTGATAACCGCTACACTACCGCTCAACACACGCGCAGACACATGCACGCACACACGCGCGCGTCTCCACGTGACACCTGCCCAGCACCCTCACTACTGAAGTTTATTGCCGGACTGGAGACCCTAACTCGTTTAGCGCACAACCATCGAGTGTGCCAGTAAATCTTCCCGTGTGTGACGCATCCTTAATGCAAAACCCACCACAACGTTTGTGCTGGTGGTCTCCTTAGCCTGGTCCCCAGGCAAAAGTTGAAGTCAAAGGTCAAATTTAACACCGTGCTTATATTGCTTCATGCAGAAAGTAGTACTTTCTTTCAAATATGTACTCTGTAAAAGATTACACGGTTATATATTGGTCAAAAACGTGGTCGTTCACAAAAAAATCCATAATAGAGGATTTGGGTCAGATCGTGCAAATATAAATGTGTCGTTAACCCGACACCACCCGACACAGCCAATTAGTGAGATTTGTCACGTAAATAAAACAAGCCAATTAGTTACTAGTTCAGCAGACCGGTGTGTTGGAGAGTAAAACCCACAACATTCACAATCCGAGTACGACGTTTCGCCAGTAATTACAGCGAGTAGCATTAAGCGGACAGCCTGATTTGTGGATTAATCTTCCTGCTTCGATCTTGAATAACAAACAAAAAAACACGGAACAAAAACTGAAAACTGCATAAAAGCATGGGAGAGATGCACGCTTGGAATGTCATCGAGAGACAGAGAGAGGGACACGCGGATCAGGGAGTACACGCCGGTAATATTTATCGGCATCGTTCAAACTGTGAAGAAAGTGAGCGGCTTGGGAAGGACGCGTCGCCAGACGGAACGATGGTCAAGTCCAGGGGTCAGCGACCTGCGGCTCCAGAGCGGCGTGCGGCTCATTGAGGACCGCTCCGTGACCGTCGTTTATCAAGGGACCCCACCGTCGCGCACTCACCGCTTGCATTGCGGCCCTTGAAATACTGAGTCGTTTACCGAGTTCGAGCAAAAAAAACGTCTCTTCTCGTTGTTTTGGTTGCCGACCCCTGGACAAGGCGAACAGGATTGGCAGTCAAGGAATGGGACGAGCGCCAGACGTCGTTCACTGAGGCAGACGCAGCAGAGCAATCGGATTCGGGTGCAGGTGCTGCATGGCGACAGCTCAGGATCACGAGAGACGTCATGGGGAGGCCTTCATTCAGCCGTGGATTGATCATGCCTGATGATGACGATGATGGTTCCTCAGTAGCTTCCCAAAACTTAACCGTTCATCTCACGTTACAATCGATGTACCTAAATGTGCGTTCAGAGTCCACACCAAATGGCAAGGAGCACGTGAATTTGTATCACCCAGGGGCACACCACGCCACATCTGACTACACCGTGCCACACCTGGCATTACCTGCCAAGACCGTGCCACACCTGGCCACACCTGGCCACACCTGCTCACACCTGGCACCACCGGGCCACACCTGGCACCACCTGGTCACACTTGCTCACACCTGGCACCACCTGGCCACACCTGCTCACACCTGGCACCACCTGGCCACACCTGCTCACACCTGGCACCATCTGCTCACACCTGGCGGTCATGTGGTGGGAGGGAGGATATCACCGGCAGTGTAGTGTGCGTCCCGACAGCGTCGCTTCACCTGATGCACCTAATGACGTGGCTCCTCGACCCGTGCTTGTATGCCCCCCCCCCCCCCCCCGCGTGCAGGTCTCTTCTTGGTGTAAAAACTAAATTGAGGCTCCTCGGTAATCTCAGAGTGGCCACACACAAAACGAAAAAAAGAAGGGGGGGGGGCAAAGCTATTTACTTAGGCTCATTTTTAGTGTAAGCGATACTCTTATGTTACAGTCTGGCTTTCGCTGATAAATTGAACTTTGTTTGAGAGTGCCCTGCGAAGTGAAAGGGGGGTGGGGGGGCACTGTGGGCAGCGGTAGGTTTAGGGTTACGGCTCAGTAGGGGGGGGGGGGTCGGCGGCATGGACCTGCACATCCCCAAGGGTGCCTCTTTGCAGGACCTGTCTCCGCGCGGTCACACTGAATCACGCGTTGCCGTCTCTCACCCACTCCCTCGCTCCCTCTCGCCCTCGGAGCACCGAGAAACACGAGGCCTGCACATCAATCACGGCACGGCGAGGCCGCGCGCACGGAGTTCACGCCGCCGCCCGTGCGCTCACGCGCGCTGCTGTAACAACCGCGGCGGTCATGAACCCCAGATAGCAAGTCTCTGCGATGATCGACCGGCCCTCGAAAAAAATGATTGGACCCTGCTGCGCTTTGTGTTATGCGGGCCAGCTGGTCGTTGGAGGAATGCCGCATATTTGTTTAGAATAATACTTAACTTTTGGGCAGCAATTTCAAATGCCGAATCGAATTAATTGCTTTTATATTCCGATATCACGCTTAGTTCGAATAAAACGACTGTGTTTCACGCAAATGCAACTCGCAATTCAAATAATAGTGAAAGGAGCACTGCATAAGAGAACCCGGCTACTTGTGTGACATTGATCTCATTAATCAAGGGCACTGAGTCAGATCAAGTACAGACAATCGCAGGGCAGGTGACCAGGGTGAATGGTGGCCGTCTGTGGAGGACGGTGATGCTGGAGGGTCCAGGGAAAGAGGAAGACCACGATCTGACTGGACATTAAACATCGAACAGTGGATGGGACCGAGGCTATCGCAGTGGAAAGATGCGGCGTTGGGCTGAGAGAAGTGGAGCGGCGGTGCAAGGAGACATCGGTGAAGGGAGCAGTCAAGCCTCAAGGGCGCCAAAAGGTCGAAGGACTACAAGGCGAAGGTCAAATTGGTGTTTGTATTATTATTATTTAATATGTATAGATAAATAATTTATATGTGTTTTGCTTTTTAGAGTTGATGAACCTCAGGGAATCCACGTGGGCACACAGGTGAGAGAGGGCATCTTAACCTCGCGGACACCTAGAGGCCTGAGAGTGGTGGCGAGATGTTAACTACCTCGCCTGGTGTACACGAGGTCGTGGGTTCGATTCCAACCCTGACGCCTGCTGCTGCTGTATATGTGGAGTTTGCGTGTCTCTCTCTCTCCCCGTGGTCGCGCGGATTTTTCTCCGAGTCCTCCGGTTTTTTTCCCCTCCACATTTAGAAACGTGCGTTGAGAATATTTGACTGCAATAAATTTCCACGTGCTAAGCCACTTCATTGTGCTGTCGTTTGTGGCCAGGTGGCTTCTGAAAAAGAGCTCCGTAGCTCGATGGAACATTGCCTGGTGAAATAAAAAAATATTTTTGTTAGTTTCAACATCCCCCTGCAAAGCATAGAGGACACCTCATGCAAGCCAACGGAGTCATGGCCGATGGCCTTTCCGAGGCAAGCGGGCAGCCCTGCGGAGCTCGTGGGAAGCGTAAACAAAGGCGGTGTCGGTGTCGGCGAAGCTCATCTCTGCCCTCGAGCCGACGCTTCAGCCGACAGGAAGCAGCCCGAGGCTCATCCATATTTCACGGGGGGCACTGAGCACGTTTTACCATTGGGAGAGGCTCAGCAAAGCGAGTGGTAAAACGTGAATTTAAGCATTCTCACAGCTGTAACGCATTTCCATTCGAAGCCACGCAGGTTACGTAGCAAAGAAACACCTCATAAATTAGCTGCCCTCCATTAATCAATTTGGTTCCTTCTATTATGAAGTGAAGGGTGGAGTGGTGGCGCAGTGATTATCGCTCTGCACTATGACCTGCGGGACCTGAGTTTCATTCCCGGTGACGGCTAACGTCGGTGGGCCAGTGAAATCTGAACTGATCCAGGACGCCCCTTCACTGACCGGCGCGGGGAAGTATGGTCAAACAAGTCCCACGCCCGACATAGGCTGGGGAGGCCTTCATTCACCAGTGGATTGGCAAAGGGCCGTACGTTGCTGTTGTTGTTATTATTGTTGTCATCGTCATTAATTGCTAAAATGTTTCGAGTCAATAACACATCTCCTTTGCCAACGAGATCTGGGAATGCTCTCGTTTCGAAATGCAACTCAAGGCACCGCAACGTTGCACAACACCGCACGGCACTCTTGCAAAGCGACGTCCCCGACCTTGTGAACGTCCGAGGGGAGTTTCAGTGGCGAGGCGGCGGTCACGCCGTCAGCTAGAGGCGCAGTCCTGAAACCGCTCGCCCGCGGCACTGCCGGCCGAGGTTGTGTTTGACTGGGTAAAGGCCCCACTGAGCTAATATGTAGCTCTGTCTCAGAAGCGACCTGGTTTTCACAAATGAGAGTTCAACGAAGTGGGCTGGACATCACGTGGACCATTTTATAGCAGGCAGATACTCTCCGAGCTCACGTTGATTCTACATGTGGAGGGCGCGGAGAAAAATCCACGTGACCATGGAGAGAGAGAGACACGAAAATTCCAAATATACAGCGTCTGGGTCGGGTTTGCACCCAAGACCCCCTGTATACCAGGCGAGGTAGTTAACATCTCGCTACCGTGGTACCCCAAAGAAGGGCCTCAACTGGAGAGAGCGTTAGAGAGAGAGAGCCCCTCCAGGGATATTTGGCCTACTCTTCCACGCTGCCCAGACATTTTGGAAGTGTGGGGGTACCCACCGCACTTCACCTCACCGCACAGGACCTGCCGATCAACTCACTGCGGTATATCCATTTACACTGCGCCAGGTCCACAGAGGCGGAGAGGGGGGGCTTAAGAAACACAGCGAGCTTGATGGCGTTGGGTGCGCGTGGTGTGCGCGTGGTGTGCGCGTGGTGTGCGCGTGGTGTGCGCGTGGTGTGCGGTACGCGTGGTGTGCGCGTGGTGTGCGGTACGCGTGTTGCACGCTATTTTTGCATCGCAGTTATTTTCGTCAGGCATGCAGAGGCGAAATTGGCGCCAAAACCAACCAGGTAACAGTCCACTCCAAACGGGATGTTTGCATACGGTTTTTTTAATCGAAGTGAGTTACGTTCATTGTAAAGTCATTAGCTACTCATGCCAGGATGATGTGATGGCGCCTCCTCCATCCATTTTACAGGGGACGCATGGCTCTGCGTCAAACCTGCGAATATCACGAGGCGAGCGAGAGAAAGCGAGCGAGAGAGAGTGGCACTGAATGCGATGTGATGGAGCGGTAAACACTCCGCCTGCCAGAGGTGGAACAAACCAGCCCCCACCACCACTCCAGCGATCCATCGCATTGCCAGAGCTCAGGGCTACAATTCAATTCCAAGAATTGAATCCTATTTCACATTGCAGTGAACTTGAAGCGCTAATACACAACTGCCTGCTGCTCCCTTGCACCCCCCCTCCGTAGCTCCCCTCCTAGCCCCCCCCCCCCCGTTCATACCGGGCCCTACCGGAGCCCCGAAAAAATCAACAACAACAACGCTTCAGGACCTACGGGAGCCGCACGCAACTCTGTGCACGCGCGAGACTTCTCCGCGTGTACGCTGCGTGGCGCACGCAGTGTGTGTGGTGTGCGCCGCGTGTGTGCCATGCGACGCACGCGCATGGCGAGTGGTATATATTTGTCCCGCGTATTTGTGTGGTGTGTAGCGCGTGTACGTTCGACTTCTTTCGCGCTGTACATAGCCAATCGCGCCAATCGGAGGTGCGGGGGAAAGACACCAAACTACACACGCGCCAAACGCAGTCCTAAAGGAATGCGTTTTCAATTCAGATTAAAAAGCGCATCGCTCCAAGGCGGCTTCCTCGTATCGGAAGGAAGAGCGTTCCAGACGGCCGCAAAAGCGCACCTGAACGCGCGCATTGCGGTGGCCGTGTTTGTTCGACGGCCAGCCAAAAGCCGCTGCTGCACGGACGACCGGAGTTTGTGTGATTGTTTATGCTCCTTGACGAGGTCAGCAAGGGACTGTGGTTCATCTGCGGCGAGCGCTGTGCGTGTAATGAGTGCGACCTCAGCAATGTGTTTGGTTCGCCAAAAGCCGCTGTGGTGGGTAGCATCAGCCTGTGCATGGAATGTTGGCGATGCACGCAGTGTGGATGTGAACACCGTGGCAATGTCCGAGGGGTGCGAGGAACGACGATGGTGCCCCGCGGCACATCCGAGTTTGTTTTTCAGAGGGAACGTCAACTGCACGGACGAATGCGGGTGCGCACGTGCGCAGACGCGCAGAGATGGCCACGAGAACAAACGTGGTCACTCCCTGTGAGAGCGAACGCGGCCGATGACCCCACCGCACCGGGAGGGAAGAGAGACGGGCTCACTGCTTACGCAGAGCCGGCGTCTCGGGGTTTGTCTAAAGTCAGATCAGATGCGCGTGACTGCCGAATGCCCTGACAACACACGTGGCTCCGATTTTATCACCGCCCTACGGAGGATAAACAAGCGGAGATGTATAAGCAAACCCCGGAGTCAATCTCTTAGAAGTGTTACGAGTGCTAAGGGTTTCGAGGTTGCGCCCTGGTGCAGCTCTCCGACGCTGCCGATCGGGCACGGAGTTTCTCTCTCCGCGCGCTCGAATTAAACTTGCCGAAGAAATCTCCCAACGGGCACGCGGAGCGAAACGTCGGACATCGTGCCGAGCAAAGCGCGGCGCGACCCGGCAACGCAACGGGAGATGTCGGATGCGCTTGTCGTCTGCAGCACCCGCGAGATTTTTTTCAACTGGCGAGAATTTTTTTGACTGGGAGCGCCCAGAAGAAGACGGTCGATTGGTGACCGCGTAAAACAACTGAGAAAATAAAAAGTTATTTTTGTTGTTGTTGTCGAGAAGGCATTCACAATACGTGACATAGTGAGAGTTACACCTCCAGTTGCGAGAAAGCAAAGGTACCGGGGGGGGGGGGGGGGGGGGCTGTTGTTTAGCTGTGCCGTGCGTGCGCGCGCATGGCACTTCCCCACTCGCAATGAGGCCGAACGCGTGCCGCGCTTGACTGGCGCTGTGCACAGGCAGGCGAAAATAAAAGTGGGGAGAGAGAGGGGGGGGGAGAAGAGCGGTCAACGTTTAGGGACGCGGGAGTCGTGGAAATTGTAGCTGGGCGCAGTGTCGGATGCAGAAATTGGCTTCCTTGCAAGTGTTTTTATTCGCTGCCGACTGACGCAGGGGGCACAAGGCGAGTCAAAGGGCAGGCGGCCAGGCCACGAGGGTAAATGTCAGATGTAAAAGCGCGTGTCAGGATACGGGGGCAACCGATATGAGAAAGAGAGTGGACTTAAAGGTCTCCATACACCAAAGCCGATTTCACAGCTTGACGTTCTTCAAGGCGACCTGCGCAAACATTGTCCATATGAGATTAATTTAATGGTGACGAGATGTTAACTACCTCGCCTGTGATACAGGAGGTCGTGGGTTAGATTCTGACCCTGACGCCTGCAGTATATTTGGAGTTTGCGTGTCTCTCTCTCCGTGGTCGCGTGGATTTTTATCCGGGTCCTCCAGTTTTTCCCTCCGCATTTAGAAACGTGCTTTTCGAGTATTTTGGCTGTTATAAATGTGCACATGATAAGCCACTTCGGTTGAACTATCATTTGTGGCCAGGTCGTTTTCAAAAAGAGCTACATAGCTCAGCGGGTCTTACCTGGCAAAATATAAAAACATTACGTTAAAAAAAACAGTTTAACATACATAAATATACCCGTGCATACCAACGATAAACAAAACCACGGAAGACATATTGCAGTGAATGGGAAAACAATCCGATGATGTATTTAAGATCAGGAAACCACCGTAGTTACCAGTGCAGTGCGCTGTGAATCCGGCGGCCCGAGTTCGATGGCCAGGAGGCCAGGCAAACTCGAGAGCGACTCTGGGTCGCTCCTTCTCTTTGACTTTGCGAACAATAATGGCAACTGTTATTCATTATTGTAGCGAAAATAAGAGTACTACTTATACCACTTTCCGTTCCGTCACAATCCCTCAGTGCAGCTCTTTAAAATATCTCTCACTCTTTACACATTGAAAACGAGAATCAGTTTCTAATGCCTGCCATGAGCATGGCTCTTTAATGAGTGATTGCTCCTTATATGCCAGCTCAGTGTTACGATTAAAAACTATTCAACTAAAATAAATTTTTATTTCACCAGGTAAGGTCCACCGAGCTATGTAGCTTTTATTCAGAAGAAACCTGACCACAAATGATAGCTCAACGAAGTGGCTTATCATGTGGACATTTGTAGCAGGCAAATACTTTGAATGTATGTTGATTCTAAATGTGGAGGGAAAAACCGGAGGACCCGGAGAAAACTCCACGCGATCACAGAGAGAGAGAGACACGCAAACTCCAAATATACAGCCGGCATTAGGGTTGGGATCGAACCCACGACCTCCTGCATAGCAGGCGCGGCAGTTAACATCTCCTAGCCACCGTGGCGCCCCCTCAAGATTGAACTTTACTAAAGCGCACATCAGAGTAAAACAAACAAACACAAACATCGCAAAGGTGACAGAAGAAGGACGAGAGAAGCCACAGTGTCAAGGTGCGTCGTGAAACCGATCGTGGTCACGGTACGAACACCCAGTGCTGACGCTCCCAGCTCCCCGGCGCCGACTTGCTGGCTGAGCAGTCACCGTCACTTGCCACTTCAGCGGCCGTCCGGAACATTCTCTCCCTTACGACATTAGGAACGCCACTGAGAGCTGTGCACTTTTAAATCAACTCATTTATTTTAGAACCACTTTTTTTGCCTGTAGTTGTTATGTTGTCGTTCCCCAGCACCTCCGATTAGTGCGGTGGGCTACGTACGGTGCGAAAGAAGTCCAACATGCGTACGTACATACAGCTGAGCCAGAATCCGAGCTTTATTTAGGCTGCAGGAGGAATCCGATGAGCTATGAATCTATTTTTTTTAAACAGATGGCCAGTAGAGGCACGGGGTCAACGGGTGAGAGGCTGACAGCTTCCACAGGCCAACACTGAAGTCACGAATACGTTTTGTAATTCTGACATGAGAGACGAGGAACAGAACACACACACACATCATTGTGACAGTCCCACGAAGAATTGTATAAATGCAATTTTCAACTTTACATCCAATGTCATTTGCAGGTGCTTTTACCCGATCCACGTGGTAATGAGCGAATGAAGCGGCAACGAGGCCACATAAACACGTGGTGCACATTTGGCTGGCTTACCGGAAAATCCTTGTTGCGGGGAGAGTTTGAGTCCAAACTCTGATCACTCAACAGCGAAAACTGCACACAGATCTGCCGGAGCCGCATGCCGACCGCTGCGTGAAGCATTAAGGACCCACCGTCTCGTATTCACAACACAGTGCATTGCGGCTATTGAAATATAAATATATAAAAAACATTTATTTAACCGAATTCGCAAAAAAGTACTCTTCTTGTTATTTTGGTTGACGACGCCTGCCGTAGGCTAATCCCACCGTTGCCATCATCTTGAGAATGGAAAATGTGATACGAGGAGGTACGTGCCCGTGTCACAGGCGTTTTGAACACGCAGCCACCTATACAGGTGCACATATACACACAGAGATACAAAGACAAGTGCTTTTAGCGAGCACCTATGAAGGCCAAGGGATTGGGTAGCCAGCACCACGCTTTTCTTATCCCTCCTGGCGATGTTTACACACCGCACCAGGTACTCATTTGAAGCTGAGTTGACCTAGGGGAGGCCCAGGACCGATTCAGATAATCGTCACTGGTTTTGGCCATGAGCGGGAACCGAACTCGGGTCGCCGGGTTCGTAGCCCAGCGCGCTAACCGCTGCACCACCGCTCCCCACTGACTTGCTCCAGTTGCTCGCTCACTGGTTGCCTCCTTATCACTCTTCTGTCGCGACTACGAACAAGGTTTCTATTCCCGTCAAGTCACTCGATGACTCCTCCATCCGCGTTGAGGATTCGGTCTACCAGGCTAACCCACTCACTTACCCACTCACTCACCCAATCACTCACTCACTCACTCAGCCACCCATTCACTCATTCACTCACCCATCGACTCACTCAATCACTCACCTACTCACTCCACTCACTTCCCCACCCACCCATTCACTCACCCACCCATTCACTCACCCACTCACTCACTCACCCACTCACCAACTCACCTACCACCACACTGCAGACCACGACTCTTCTCTCTCTCTGCTTCTTCCCCTGCATTGCCCGACTTTGGAATTCGCTCCCATCAGCTTTTTCCTTTTCGCCAAAGATCTTTGCAACAACCTTTGCTCGATTCACTCGACGCGTTGTAACTCTGAATCTTTTTCAAATGTGACGCGAGCGCTGTTTGCTGCCTGTCCATTTGCCGTTTTGGGCCTCGGCTCAGCAATCTTGTGGGGGATTTTATATATATATAAAACTTATAAAGGTGACTTCGTGTGAATTGTAACGTGTGAGCCACGCGTGGAGGGGTTTGCAGTCATTTGTCTGGGAGATGGGGGAGGGCCGAGTGCGGAGCGAGGGAGGTCCCCGTGTGCGCATTGCACAACAGCATCTGGGGCCAATTTGGAGGAAAAATAAAACCGGGAATATCGGGGCTTGCTCCACTTTATTCCTTTCACTTTCAATCCGTCGAACACAATAATGACGCTGCGCGATGACACGGCATGTTGCGCACTTGCCTGCTCTGGGAGGTAATTGGGTCGCTGACACTTTGAAAAATGCACTTAGACGAATGAGTACCTGGGACAAAGTTCCAATGCTAAAAGGTGACCCTTGTGTTAAAATGTGGCTTTTACAAGGATTTTTTTACGAGGATATTTACCAATATTTACCCGTAAAATGTAAAATGCAACACGCGCAAAGGGTAAATTGTGGGTGAAACATTTGAAAACTAATTTCTTTCGAACTCCTTTTTGAGTTTAGTTTGTTGTCCTTCCACCGCACCTCCGATTAGCACGGTTGGTGACGTACGGTGCGAAAGAAGTTAAACATACACACTTACCATTGATAACTAATGGAGGAATCGTCATACATGTCTATTTCAAATGTAGCAGGGCAGCAGATTATTTAAGTGCCCTATCTTTTTGCCTAATATGCACAAGTATTCCGTGACAAATTAAGGTCGCAGGCTCGAGAGGGCTCAGGGGCATTCGTGCGCGCGTGCCGTACACAAAGTTATCTCCATCTCACTTTGAGCGGCCTCAACACGACCCCTTCAGGCCTCAACACGACCCTTTCAGACCTCAACACGACCCCTTCAGGCCTCAACACGACCCCTTCAGGCCTCAACACGACCCTTTCAGACCTCAACACGACCCCTTCAGGCCTCAACACGACCCCTGCATGCCTCAACACGACCCCTGCATGCCTCAACACGACCCCTTCAGGCCTCAACACGACCCCTTCAGGCCTCAACACGACCCCTTCAGGCCTCAACACGACCCTTTCAGACCTCAACACGACCCCTGCATGCCTCAACACGACCCCTTCAGGCCTCAACACGACCCCTTCAGGCCTCAACACGACCCCTTCAGGCCTCAACACGACCCTTTCAGACCTCAACACGACCCCTTCAGGCCTCAACACGACCCCTGCATGCCTCAACACGACCCCTTCAGGCCTCAACACGACCCTTTCAGACCTCAACACGACCCTTTCAGGCCTCAACACGACCCCTGCATGCCTCAACACGACCCCTTCAGGCCTCAACACGACCCCTTCAGGCCTCAACACGACCCCTTCAGGCCTCAACACGACCCTTTCAGACCTCAACACGACCCCTTCAGGCCTCAACACGACCCCTTCAGGCCTCAACACGACCCCTGCAGGCCTCAACACGACCCCTGCAGGCCTCAACACGACCCCTGCAGGCCTCAACACGACCCCTTCAGGCCTCAACACGACCCCTTCAGGCCTCAACACGACCCCTGCAGGCCTCAACACGACCCCTTCAGGCCTCAACACGACCCCTGCAGGCCTCAACACGACCCCTGCAGGCCTCAACACGACCCCTACAGGCCTCAACACGACCCCTGCAGGCCTCAACACGACCCCTTCAGGCCTCAACACGACCCCTGCAGGCCTCAACACGACCCCTTCAGGCCTCAACACGACCCCTGCAGGCCTCAACACGACCCCTGCAGGCCTCAACACGACCCCTTCAGGCCTCAACACGACCCCTGCAGGCCTCAACACGACCCCTTCAGGCCTCAACACGACCCCTGCAGGCCTCAACACGACCCCTGCAGGCCTCAACACGACCCCTACAGGCCTCAACACGACCCCTGCAGGCCTCAACACGACCCCTTCAGGCCTCAACACGACCCCTGTAGGCCTCAACACGACCCCTTCAGGCCTCAACACGACCCCTGCAGGCCTCAACACGACCCCTGCAGGCCTCAACACGACCCCTTCAGGCCTCAACACGACCCCTTCAGGCCTCAACACGACCCCTTCAGGCCTCAACACGACCCCTACAGGCCTCAACACGACCCCTGCAGGCCTCAACACGACCCCTACAGGCCTCAACACGACCCCTGCAGGCCTCAACACGACCCCTACAGGCCTCAACACGACCCCTTCAGGCCTCAACACGACCCCTTCAGGCCTCAACACGACCCCTGCAGGCCTCAACACGACCCCTACAGGCCTCAACACGACCCCTGCAGGCCTCAACACGACCCCTACAGGCCTCAACACGACCCCTGCAGGCCTCAACACGACCCCTGCAGGCCTCAACACGACCCCTGCAGGCCTCAACACGACCCCTGCAGGCCTCAACACGACCCCCTGGTGGCCACAACAACCGAGCGATGCCGCGGAACGACTCGAAGGCTGCGGCGGTGATGGTGGTGATGGTGGTGGGGGGGTGATCAGACTACGCAGAGACGATCGCACTCCCACAGACCAACGGAGGCCTCAGACCCCCACGAATCTCGGCGGCCGGGGCATCATTATTATTATTAGTATTCCAGAGGGCCTTCGCCACCAACAGCAGAGGCCCGGCTGGCTCCGTGCCACGGCAAAGTCGAGAGATTTTGAGCAAACTAAGGGGCTATTACCCATTCCGCGGTTAATGCTACGGGTTGCGTTTGAATGAAGTATGGCAAGACATTTCTAGGAAACACTCAAATCTCATTATGAGTTTGAGAAAGCACAACACCACGCGTCCCAAGAGATCGCGGGTGTGAATTTGAACGGAAACGGGAAAATCGGCATTTTTTGTTACATTTTGCGGCAATGTGCTTTTCTTTTAAAGGGGGTGGGGGGTGTAAGAACAAATCATGACAGCAGAACGCGCCGCCGAGACGAAGGTTCCGTGTTGTGCTCTCGCCTGTGTTCCCCGTGTGCTCTCGCCTGTGTTCCCCGTGTGCTCTCGCCTGTGTTCCCCGTGTGCTCTCGCCTGTGTTCCCCGTGTGCTCTCGCCTGTGTTCCCCGTGTGCTCTCGCCTGTGTTCCCCGTGTGCTCTCGCCTGTGTTCCCCGTGTGCTCTCGCCTGTGTTCCCCGTGCGCTCTCGCCTGTGTTCCCCGTGCGCTCTCGCCTGTGTTCCCCGTGTGCTCTCGCCTGTGTTCCCCGTGTGCTCTCGCCTGTGTTCCCCGTGTGCTCTCGCCTGTGTTCCCCGTGCGCTCTCGCCTGTGTTCCCCGTGCGCTCTCGCCTGTGTTCCCCGTGTGCTCTCGCCTGTGTTCCCCGTGTGCTCTCGCCTGTGTTCCCCGTGTGCTCTCGCCTGTGTTCCCCGTGTGCTCTCGCCTGTGTTCCCCGTGTGCTCTCGCCTGTGTTCCCCGTGTGCTCTCGCCTGTGTTCCCCGTGCGCTCTCGCCTGTGTTCCCCGTGCGCTCTCGCCTGTGTTCCCCGTGCGCTCTCGCCTGTGTTCCCCGTGTGCTCTCGCCTGTGTTCCCCGTGTGCTCTCGCCTGTGTTCCCCGTGTGCTCTCGCCTGTGTTCCCCGTGTGCTCTCGCCTGTGTTCCCCGTGTGCTCTCGCCTGTGTTCCCCGTGTGCTCTCGCCTGTGTTCCCCGTGCGCTCTCGCCTGTGTTACCCGTGTGCTCTCGCCTGCGTTCCCCGTGTGCTCTCGCCTGTGTTCCCGTGTGCTCTCGCCTGTGTTCCCCGTGTGCTCTCCGTCTGCTTTGCGGTCGCCATCGAGGGCGTCGCGGTGGCGGCTGTGCGCTGCCTTGAGCATCACGGCCAGCGGCTTGCGGATTGTAACCAGGGCCGGATGAAGCTAGTGCGTGGCCTGTAGCATATGTTACGTGTAGCCCTAAATAAACACATAAATATTCAAACAAACATTTTTTTACTTGCATAGTCAAGTTATTATATTTTTTCATTTGCTGTACAGCCAGATAATACGACAAATCGCTAACCTTAAACACCCAGTCGTTCATAAAAGTTGAAGGCAGTATAGTACTATAGTAATAGAGCAAGTGCAGAATCGCTGAACCGGAATTGATAGCTTGAAAGCATTTAGCGCGGGGCCCTTGAAAGTGCGGGGCCCTTGAAAGTGCGGGGCCCTTGAAAGTGCGGGGCCCTTGAAAGTGCGGGGCCCTTGAAAGTGCGGGGCCCTTGAAAGTGCGGGGCCCTTGAAAGTGCGGGGCCCTTGAAAGTGCGGGGCCCTTGAAAGTGCGGGGCCCTTGAAAGTGCGGGGCCCTTGAAAGTGCGGGGCCCTTGAAAGTGCGGGGCCCTTGAAAGTGCGGGGCCCTTGAAAGTGCGGGGCCCTTGAAAGTGCGGGGCCCTTGAAAGTGCGGGGCCCTTGAAAGTGCGGGGCCCTTGAAAGTGCGGGGCCCTTGAAAGTGCGGGGCCCTTGAAAGTGCGGGGCCCTTGAAAGTGCGGGGCCCTTGAAAGTGCGGGGCCCTTGAAAGTGCGGGGCCCTTGAAAGTGCGGGGCCCTTGAAAGTGCGGGGGCCTGTAGCGTGTGTAGCTACTTGTGCTACTAGGAGAATCCGGCACTGATAATAACCCACCAGGCAACACACTCGCTGGCAATTTTTAAAAACGCGAAACATCGTTGTCACCTCTCTGTCATTGCACGAGTTCAGTTGCATGCGCAGAGACAGATGTATGAAAGGAGTTGAAATGTTTTCGTGACTTATCTTCTCCACAATTACGGGAATAATCATGCTTACCCATTGAATAAATTCATATATTCCCAGAGTTCACACATGACGTATCGTAGTCGCTTTCGTTACAATGTTTCTTAATAACTAATTTAGCTTTCTTGTAAATGCGAGTAACTAAAATGCGCAAGAATTAACTTCAATAGATATTGAAATGGTATCCCGATATATGATGCATGATTGCAGTGCGTGATAAAAATAATAATGAAATAACACGACCTCCATGAGATGGAGCAGTTTGCCTCTGCAGGCAATTTGGCAGCAGTCAGGGGAATAATTCATTGGAGATGTCCATTAACCGCCCCACATGAAACACAACGCTCTGCTTTACATGATATCATAATGGTTTCCAGGTGATAGTGTTTAATTAATGCGTTTTGTTTCCCACGTCACAAAAATATATTTAAAATACAGGTGAAAAACATTAAATGTGAATGATGCCTAAAGCACATGTAGAATAAAAGATGAGAATATCTGTAAATTGCAGGACCTTCTCAGCGTATTGGCACATGCACGGTAACATCCTGGCCATGGGCTGTCCGACGTCTGGAGGTGAAACGCATCCTTGCGACCGCTCAGAGGAGCAAGTGGGCTGGAGCCGGGACACGTCTCGCGACCACGGTGATGGCCACTGGTCGAGAGCGATGATGGAGGAAGGAGAGGCGGCCAGGAGATGGAACGCATCTGAGAGGACGTCCACCGAGGAAGTGGAGGAATGAACTCAACGCGGTGTGCACCTACGAGCTGGATTTGTCAAATCGGATTGACAATGGCTGCTGCTGCTGGGGAAATCCCTGTTATATGCGGAACACTGTCATCATGCCTTCACATCTGCCTCCCCCCGTACCTCTCTTCATTATTGACAACTTGCAGCACAGCGAAGGCCGTAGCCATGGAGTCAACATTGGGGGGGACCAAATCTTCCAGGGGGTCTGGGAGTCTCCCTCCCAGAAAAAAAATCAAAATTTGAAAACAAATTTCCTGCCAATTTCCTGCCTAAAAAAATTCAAAAAAATCACTAACACATAGGATGGACTTTTTATTTATTTTTTACAATAATGTCTAATAGTGTATTGTATTACATTGCTCTGTTTTTTCTTTTTGATCTTTTCTTGTTTCATTGTATTGTATGTAATGGCAGAGATTGGGATTAATAAAGTACAACCACAACCACAATCATTTAAACAGAAATGTATTTTATAGCAATATATTGGGGGGGGGGGGACATTTTTAGCATATTTGAATATTGGGGGGGAATGTGTGTCCCCCAATATATATTATAATTACAGCCTTGCAGCTCAGCACACGGCAGATGCCTTGGCAGCGCGACTCACGACCTCCTCTTGATACCAAGATCCGGGATGGTCACTGTCTATGCGCCGCTTCTCGGTGGCTGCCCCAACAGTCTGGAACGCAATCCCTCTGCACATTCGCAGCATCACCTCAATCGTCTCCTTCAAGAGACGCTTAAAAACTCACCTCTACAACCACGCGCTTTCGAGTGACTCTGAGCTTGGCTCCGCGCCTCTGAGTTGCGGCCGTTACGTCCGCAAATTGGCCCGCATTATAAATTGCATTATTATTATTATCATGGCACAGACCGGTGGTAATCAAAGTAACAAGTTGTAATAAGTAAACCGCGTACTATCAGCGGTTGTACTTATGGAGAGGCTGACTCCTCCACCGCAGGAATGTGGAATGTCTACCAGAGCCCCAGGGGCCACCAGCAGAAATGAGCACCAGGCAATGCTCATTTAGAGGTGGGGATGGGGAGGGATGACTGAGTCCTGTACTGCACCACTAAATGAAAAGACTGCATTGGGTACAGCATTGATCACGTATTGCAATGCACTCATTCCACAGCGTGGGACGCTAACACGACAATGGGCAATTCAAAATGGCCAGGGCTACATTGAGGGCGCCATTTACTTTTGGCCTCGCTGAACGCGGGATATTTGGTGCAGCAATTTGCCTGTCTTGTGGAGCGCAACATTAATAGCAAATTGCAATTTTATTGGCCAGCCACAACTCGAGTTTGTTTGGTGAAAATACTGCGACCTTTATATTATCACTTGCAGACACCGCAAGCTTACACGACGTAGCTAACGCAAGCTGTGCGCACCTGCGGGCGCCGTATGTTAACCCAGGCTGCGTACATCAGTTACTCAACATTCAGGATAAGGGATCGTTGCTGACTGCAAGCGTAGTACACGGGCGTACTTAATTCATGTTTGTCTCTTTTGAATGCTTCCCATGGATTTATGGTGTGGCCATCGTGAGCTCTGCCAAACGCTGTCGCTACACCCAGACAGGGCAGCCAAGTATATATAAATCTATATATATTTATATATATTTCATTATTATTCTGGTGTCACAACCATATTCATTCCAAAATGCCACCATAGAGCATCTCAGGCACTTTGAATTCCGTTGGCTTCACGTGGCGACGTTTGGGAGGTCGGGGGGGGGGGGGTTGCTTTATTTAATTTTATTGTTCTTCCCAGTTGGTGTGCTTCGAGTCTCCATGAATTATGGGAAGTTTTGTCGGTAAAATAATGACATTATATTCCTGCGGACGGCAATATGTTCAGGAGGTGAATGCCAACGTCGAGGCCTGCCAGCCACGAGAGGGCTTCGGAAGAGAGTTCGTGTCGTCTGGTTCTTCGCCCTCCGTTGAAGCGGCGGTTCACTGTGTGGTCCATAGCTAGGGGTCGCATGGACCCACGATCGCACCGCTGTGGCTTGCGTCTTTAATTCTCCATTCATGAAGGAGATGTGCATGCACACCGGCCTGTTGATGTTCTGATGCGGTTGATGGTTCCGCCACTGCCTTCGAGGAATGGCAAAGCCAGGAGGTGTGATGTTTTGGTCTGGAATGAGGTGTTTATTCCGCAAATAATTGACAGCAGGAAAGAGGCCATGCAACAAGAAAAAGATAAATGACTTTGGAACTAGGTGGTATGCTAGCTTATAACGCATGTACACTGGTATTTTCATCTGAAAAAAAACCCATCTGATTTTCCAAACCCTTGGAACATTTCCAGTTGCATTTTTGCATTTGTTTATCCTCTAAATGCTGGATATCGCTTACTTATGTTATAGTAAACTACTCCGGGTGGAAAATTAATGCTTCCAAATATTGCTTTTATAGTGTTTAACGTTTATTTGAATCCGTTTTTGCAAATGAACGTGGAAATATTGATAAGCAAAACAAATTTAGGAAGCCATTGGAGCTATGCACTTTAAAATCAAGATTGAATAAACTAATTTCTTTATACAAAGTTTTGTGATTAGTTTGTTGCCCTTCCCCTGCACCTCCGATTAGCATGGTTGGTGCAGAAGAAGTTCAACATACATACGTACATTTTGAAAGATTTACCGTGAGCTTGACAAGTCTTGTGTACATTAGGTATAGGAGGCAGTTTACCCAGATACCAGTCGTGTCCAGGTGACTCGATTCAGCACTGGGTGCAATGTATACAGGCGTGGTTGTGTCAGCAACGTGGCATAGAAATGAGCGCACGAGCTCCGAACGTGTCCTCCAGAACCACCGAATCTCTGGCACCGTTCTCAGCGCCGCGGGTGACAATCCTTGCACACTGGCTCCGGGGAACCGTCGAAAAGTGGGGCCCCTTTGAAGTTTGAACCCTCCCCCTATTCTGAGACGAATGCCTCCGGGGCTAGGCAAAGGTTCAATGGACTGCGCGGCTTGCATTGTACGTGCATTCAATCTTGTACGTGTTGTTCCACAGGCGTGTGCTGGGTTTGCTTTAAGCGAGCTCCCAAATAAACATCTGAGATCGGTTAAAATGGCGGCTGACTTCACCTGACATTGCTGCTGACAATTTTACTGTGGCCCGTTTAAAAGGGCGGGAGAGAGAGAGAGAGAGAGGGGGAAGGAAAGCACACACACATTCAAAGCCCCCTTTTAAGTGGTAAATATGGCCACACTGAGTAAATCTGGAACTGCCTATAGAGGGGGCATCCCGGACACGTGTAGAGTAGAGCCCGCTACAAAAGGGCACTTGAGCAACACAATGATATGTCAGGGCTGATTTTGCAGAGGTCCTGAGCCTGTGGTGCTCCAGATGCCCTCGGCATCTGTTGTTACTCTGTCCCTAGTTTGAAATGTTATCCAGATTACATTGGCTATGGCTACAATGGCAACGTAAATTGTTGCCTACAACTTTGGAAGCGTGCATAGAAGGGTGTTTTTGCACATGCAGGTCAACAGAGAATTATCATCATCTTAATAGACAGTACTTTTCTTTCACCTTCCCACACCTCCAATTAGCACGGTTGGCTGCGTAGGGTACGAAAGAAGTTCAACATCCATACATTATTCCTGAATTCGAAGTTTGTTGTGTGTTTTTTTTGTATATACAATAGCAATCCGTTTTTACTTTGTAAATGAGGATATTTTGGTGCAATAATGAAGACATTTTCAGTCCACCTTAGGAAACAATCAAGTGATTCAGTGACATGCTTGAACATCACTGGCTTTGAAATAACTGCCCGCTCTAATTGTAAATGTATGGCACCCACAATCCTCGTGCACATCATTCAGTCCAGATGTAGGGCTGAGTCAAGATGTCCAACTCGCTGTCTTCCATTTGAGAGGTCAAAGAACGTTCGGATTCGATTGACAGAAAGCGCTGGATAAAAGGCCCAGGATTACGTGAGAGCGGCATTGTGGGTAGCAGAAAAATACGGTCACATGCCTCGTGCCGATAGAGAGAAAAACAACATCGGACATGAAGTTTATTCACAAAATAACTATGTTACGATCCGTAGCACGAATTAAGCAACCGAAATGCACGTGCACTCGTGAGCAACAGATGATGTGCCTTCATATTATTATTTCGAACTTGACAAAAAATATATTTCAGTGTTTAAAATAACTCTTCTGCGGGTCCAGACGCTTACTATTATTCACAGGACCACCACATATTGAAATTATCCATCTCTCAGACATCTCCATTCTGCACGCTGCGGACAGAGGACGCGATCACCGTAAATGCGTGCGGTTTTGGCAGGAAACGAATGTTTACCGTGAGAGAAGAAAAAATAATAATAATTCTGCATTGCGTTGTGTGGTTGTTCAAAATAAACACTGTGAGCCGCAACTTTGACTGACGAAAACAAAATACACGGAAGGTAAACATCGCGTGATGCATTCTACTGAGTTTATATGAACTTTGCACGTAACGCGCTTAGCTGAGCGATGGTCACCGGGGAAGTCAGTGGTGGATCTGGGACAGTGTACCCGCCGACGTGTCCTACCACCTGTCCGGGTACCGCTACCAGCCCATAGGGCTGTTGGTATGTGCACATTAAATTAGTCAACGAAAGAGCGCTGCATTTTTACAGCATGCTAAGTGGCTCAGCTGAATACCGAGAGGCTCGCGACCCTAAGGAGTGTGAGTTCGAATCCTGGTTGGGTTTTGACTCAGCACAACACGGTGGTAAAGTGAGGCCCGCTTTGTGGTTGTGCGGTGACAAGTCTCACTCCTGCCGTAAGAATATGGAATTTCCACCACGCTGTAAACAGGAGATGTGCGCTGTCTACATGCTCAGTTCAGCAGCAAACCACTAAACATTGGACTACATCTTCGTTAAATATACACAACACCGAAGACATTATTTCACAAATAACAACATTGTAAACATATATTCCATAACAGAGGTTTTTTGGGTTAGATCGTGTAAATATATAAATGTGTCGTTAAAACCCACCACCACCCGACAGAGCCAACTAGTAAGGGTTGTCGCGTAAACAGAACGTGGCCAATTCGTCGCTAGTACAGCACTAGCGTGTAGTGTAGTGTATATTGTAGTGTATAGTGTAGTATACTAGTACAGCACTGACCGGTGTGTTGGAGAGCCAAGCCACAACATTTACAATCTGAGTACGACGTTTTGCCAGTAATTACAACTAGCTTCATCAGGCGACAGCCAGATTTGTGGAGAAGTCCACCTGTTTCGTTCCTTATATAGAGGCGTAGATGTGGTGACCACGCTTCTGCGCTCTTGCGCAATGTGGGGGGGGGGGGGGGGGGGGCGGTGATTACTGAGTCGACGTACATTATGCATGTGCATTATGCAAACCCTTTTAACTTAGCCTTCTGTCTATTGTGTGTATTAACATAGCCGTATCAACGGTAATCCCTATTAAAGTACGCTGCCCGTTCTAGGCATGCATTTAAATGATGTATTATTTGATGATTTGCTTCCACGCAGCACTAAGGCGGTAGCTATCTTTAAATTTCGATAGATTCTCTAATTAGTCTTGGCCAATAGTGGCATATAGTAGTAAACATAGTTTATTGGTTTAAACCACTCCTGTATGAAGCGCAGGGGGAAGCAGGGGTTCACTCGATGTGCAATGCTGAAGAGCGTTTAGAACGGACATTAAGCATTTATCTTGTTAATTTGACAGATAAAAGTAAATAAACGTGAAAAACTGAACGAAACCTCGCAGAGTTCGTCCCAGTTCACAGGTTCCCTAACTTCCCTGAGACAATAGAGCACAACGCGTGAGCGGCTGCACGCACTAACAGAACAGCACTGTATATTCTTGGTTCTTTCGGTAAAGTCACGGAGAAGGGAAATAATAAAATAATAAAAATGTAAAACAATACAAATTTTCACGACGTTTTAAATGCAACACAAGCAATCATCGTGAGGTGTGAAATCCACAGCAAGATTTTTTTTTTCAAATTTTCTTGCTGTCGATTTCACACCTGATGATGATCGCTTGTTTTGCAGTCGAAACGTCGTGATAATTTGTATTGTTTTATATTTTTATTATTTTATTATTTTTCTTCTACGTGATTTTACCGAAGGAACCAAGAATATGAATCCCTGCAGTCACGAAAGCTTTAAATCAGAACAGCACTGCTTAGCCACCATGCTTCGAGGCATCATATTGACTACCGAGAATAGTCGGTGTGGGCTTGGGCAGGGCCCGTCGTGGGAAGGAGGGTAAAGGCTTGGTGGTCGAGGCTTACAATGGAGCGACAGCCAAAGGAAGGAACACGCCCGAGACGACGATCACGGAGGGAGTGGAGCAGTGAGATGAGCTCGTGTGTGCCAGAGCGAGACGGAACTTTGCGTCGTGAAACCGTGACGGATGTTGACGGCTTGGGAGGAGCGTCAGCGTGCCGCAGTGGTCAAATGTTGACTACCTCGCCAGGTTTACAGGAGGGCGTGGGTTCAATCCCAACCCTGATGCCTTTGTATTTGGAGTTTGAATGTTCTCCCCGTCGTCGTGTGGATTTTTCTCCGGGTCCTCCAAGTCTTTCCCACCATATTGAGAAATGTGTTTGGCATGCTATACATTTCTGCACAATAAGCCACTTCGTTGGGCTATCATTTGTGGCCAGATCACTTCAGAAAAAGAGCTATGCAGCTCAGTGGGCCTTACCCGGTAAAATAAAAATAGTTAATAGATGATGGCTGATGGTGATGTATATACTGCGAATTATCATCACGCTACTGGAAACACGTGCTGAGTCTCGAGACTCTGTCAGGAGGGTCCTGTATTGGGATGTCTGACCAAGTCCATAGAAGAAAGGTTGCCTGGGGAGGAATAAAATTTAAGATATCTCACACATACGGGGGTGGGTGGGGTGGGTTAACCGTCCACACGGATAGATGCAATGCACAAGATAGACTCAATCTATTGAAGCCCATCACTGCAGTGCCATCTCATGGACACTTCACAGCCCCATGCCTGAAACACGCGCTATGCCCTGGCACGTGATCACATTGACCACGCGGATCGTGTTTTGATGAAAGTCGTTCACTGTGTTTTCAGTGGAAAAAAAAACTCAGCATTGCAGTTTTCCCACCAAATAGTAATTTTAACAAGAACTGCCCTTTTGCCAACACGTGAATTAGACTCTGAGGTGAAAAGGAGCATAGTGTGCGTAGAGATGTCCTCCACTCTTGTTATGAATTACAATTCCTTCATAAAAATGAGGAACTATTTTACAACCCGATGACGTCAGCGCGCGTGCAAAACAAGGTAACCCAGACGCGGTGTTGATTTGTGAAGAGGTCAGGTAGCCTGCCGTGCATTCCTCCAAATGTGCGTGCAACAGGTGCGGCCGGCGGGCAACAAAGGCGGTGCAATTCGGACAAAACGACGCGAACACAATCAGGCATTGTGAATATTAGACGTGACCTTGTCAGCGGCTGCCACGGTGGCGAGATGTTAGCTACCTCGCCTGGTATACAGGAGGTCGTGGCTTCTGATCCCAACCCTGACGCCTGTAAATTAGGAGTTTGCATGTTCTCCCTGTGGTCGCGTGGATTTTTTTTCCGGGTCTTTCGGTTTTTATCTCTGCATGTAGAATCAACGTCACGCGTTTAGAGTATTTGGCTGCTGTAAATTTACACGTGATAAGCCACTTCGCTCGGCTATAATTTGTAGACAGGTTGCTTCTGGAACATATCTCTATATATATGTCAGTGGGCCTTACCTGGTGAAATAAAAATAGTTTTAGTTTCAGTAATTGCAATGTTGGCCACGTTTAGCACATCGCTAAAAGTTGGTTGCGGGGTTATTTCTTCAGGTCACCAGCGAGCTGAAACAATATCCACGGGTGTGTTAAACGCTTGCACACACGTGGCGATTAGTTTGGCTACGTCGGGTGGTGGAGGGTTGTTCATGAGAGAATTTGTCGGATTGAATACGTGGCCTGACCCAAGAAAGAAATCAACGACGAATGGCATAGTGGCTGCGAACACCTGCGTTTTTTTTCGCCAAAACGTGCAATTCATTAAACACAATCCACCTGTCCATTGAGGCACAGGATCTTTATTTATCTAAAAACGCACTCTCACTTTTGGCCACGCCATTTTGCCCACGTACGCTTGCCAACATGCACCTGCCACTGACATGAACGTTAAAGTCCCCCGCCTAATAAAGAAATGACGACGATGAATGTCCACCGTTTGAAGTGAAGGTTAATGCACGCACGTGCGCAGCATCGTGTTTTTTGGGACCGTGGCGTAGCGCGCAAATGACACCGCTGACATTTCCCCACGGCACGCCCCGTGGCACTCCCGACCCCGGACGGCGTTCAACTCGCGCGCCCGGCTTCACCGTTGCGCACGCTGCGCGAGCCGATCGCTCCGTCGACCTGTGCGTGACGTGCGCACACAATGAGCGCAATGCCGTGCGCCACCATACATGGCGAAACCCTCTTGGAGTTTGAAATGTTTCATGTTTCTTATATTTTCTTGTTGTTGTAGGAATGCCCGAGTCGTGTTTTTCTTCTTCACGAGAGTCCTCCTGCGAAGGGATGTTAGGCAAAATTCCTTCGAGAGCAAAATGTTGTTAAGCTGCTGCTGCTGCTGCTGTTGTTGTTGTACGTGGGAGGAAACCCGAGTGCTTGGAGGAACCTCACGTACGTGAAAGAACACAAAGAACCACGTGGGCAGAGGTCACGAGGACTGCCGGATGCACCACCAACCCCAGGAGGCGCCGCTGGTACCAGCAGGTGCCTGTCTGTCTCACTCAGGAGTCTGTCTGGCTCAATTCTTCTTCTTCTTCGACGCCTCCACCCCACCAGCATCAGGACGACCGTGTGAGATTTTCTCGGCGAGTTTCTTCGTGAGGAGTTCACTCCAAGGGGGGTTCCGACAGGGCCTCAAGGTCAGCACCCTCGAATACCAATCACCACTCTCGTGTTGTTGTGAGCATGCTCACAAAGCCGTGGGACCCTTTAAGCTAAATTTTGTCATTTTTGTGTCCGCGGTGACTTCATATCGCCACAGACGTGTGTTGAGCAACAGCCCCGGGTCTGCCGAGTGATTTTGTTAAGGGGTGTGTATATATATATTTTTTTTTTCGGTGAGGCTCGCTGCGTGTTATGTCAAATATTCTCGCCAACCATTTATAAGTGAGCAAATTGTCAAATAACACGTGCTGACATGCCCCATGCCAAGGATAATAAAGCCATGCCGTTTATGAGATGGCTCGCGCGAGCAATGCTGATATCGCGTCTGTCAACGGGGACTTTCGTCCAGTGGAGAGGCACTCACCCGCCGTGACCTTTACAGGACACTGGCATGCCGGAATGTGCAGATGGATTTATAATTGCCATCACTTTCACACACTTCAACTTCGCACTATTTTGACTGCTTCAGATACCACTCGCTGCCAATGGTTAGCAAATGGCCGGGAATAACACCCGGCCATTGCTTTCAGAGGTCCTTTCAGATGCGCTTCCACGGCCGTCTGGAACGCGCTTCCCTCCAATATTAGGAAATTACTGGAGCTATGCATTTTTAAAATCTAGATTGAAAACTCTTTTCTCTAGAACTGCTCTTTGTGTTTAGTTTGTTGTCTTTCCCCTGCACCTCCGATTAGCACGGTTGGCTGCGTAGGGTGCAAAGAAAGTTCAACGTCCGTACATACCCAGGCTACCGGGTTCATAGTACAGTGCACAAAGCACTGCACCGCCACTTCCCCCACGCTGCGCTATGGGAATTGTTCATGAGCGGGTAAAGAGGTCAAGGCCAACTCCTACTCATTAGTGGCCACACAACTGCATGAATATGTTCACCTTGTTATGGAGAGGCGATGCCCTTCTCTTCCACACTGGCCAGAAGGTAATGGAAGAAGTTGGAGCTTCGTGCATCCCCCCCCCCTCTCTCGCAAGCAACCTGATAATCGACTGCCCGCGTTTCAAACTCCTTTGCTGATGCGTGCGCTGAATGAGCGTAGGGATAAAGAACATTTCTCAAGGTCTCCGCATTGCAATGCCGAGAGCTCCACACTCTGCAATGGGTGATGCTACACGACTGGATTTACCGTGAGTTCAAATCCCCCCGCCACTCCATCTGCGATCAATGTATCCATCATATCTCCGGTGGTAATGAAGCGAGTAACAACCCTGTGGGGAATGCGACTGGTCCCCAGCATGCTAACGTGGAATTTATGTGACTGGCCCACGGCCAACAATGTCAATGAATACTGCCCCAATGCCCAATTGGCCAGGGAGACACTTGCAGTCGATTTCCACTTTCACGAGATATCAAATTAATATTTTGGAACCTCCATTCCAGCAGTTCCCAAACTGTGGTTCGCGGAACGCTGCCGGAGGCTCCGCAAGGCAGCGGGAAGCGGTCCATGGAACAGTTGCGGACACGGCCATTTAGAGTCGTTTTAATTTAGAAAATAACATTATTTGCGCTTGACGGCCGGCTAAACATTGGCGGGTTGACCGCGACTGTCCATAGCTCTAGAAAGGTTGGAATCCACTGCCCGAGTCAATCGATTATGACGTTGGCTAATTCTTGACCGTAGCTCAGTTTGGCAATGCCAACTCGCAGCATCACCGACGCAGAGTGTGTCACGCAGCCGTTCCTTCGAAGCCCATTTGAGAGGCGTCCGAATCTTACGAAACGCCGAATTGTGAACTCGCGGGATGAGCGATGTCGTGTGGCGAGAGTCGCCAAGCAGCGCGGACACGCGGCTCTCCCCACGTCGCACTCCGCAAGCGACGTGCCCATGCACGGGCTTTTGCAATCTAAGCCTTGGGGGGCACCGTCGGGGGCCCACGCACGTGGCGCAGATGTTGTCGCTCAGACATGCCACCGTACGCTTTCACCGTTCATAATCCGTGTGGAGATTCTTGATGATAGATTTAGGGGGGGAGGGAGAAATCGCCCAGGATGTTTAGCTCATTTGTTGTTGTTGTTGTTGTAATCACGGCAAACACGTGCTCAGATTTAAAATGTAGTATAACTTCCTTCGGTGGCTGTGTCCCAGGCACACGTGATGTCCATGATGGGTGGACATCGACACCAGCCCTGCATCTCCCCCCGCCCCGCCCCCCACTTCACCAACCTGCACTGACCAGTGTGGTGAAGTGTATGTAATAATAATAATCCAAATGTACGAGGCGCATTATTTCCTAGGACCCCAATTCGCAACGCATGAAAATCAGGAAACAAAAACAGAGCCCAGGGCCAACCAACCGAACCTCAAAAGGGAAGGCCACTTTGTAGAGAGGGGGTTGTAAAAGCAGATTTGAATCTATCTACCGACTCCAATTGCCTGACTTCAAGTGGCACGGCGTTCCATAGCTTGGGTGCCACGCCAACAAAGCGTCGATCACCAAAAGAGCGCAACCCAGACCTGGCAATGCTGAGCAGTTAGAGATCAGAAGATGTGAAGGATGTTGATGAAATGTGGCCAACGAGCCCCATGGTCGCAGTGACACGGGGGCAACATTCGTCCAGCATTGTACTGAGTTCGGGGTAGGGTTGCATTTGTTATATTGTACTGAGTTCGGGGTAGGGTTACATTTGTTATATTGTACTGAGTTCGAGATAGGGTTACATTTGTTATATTGTACTGAGTTCGAGGTAGGGTTGCATTTGTTATATTGTACTGAGTTCGGGGTAGGGTTACATTTGTTATATTGTACTGAGTTCGGGGTAGGGTTACATTTGTCATATTTATGAGGTTATCAACATAACTGCAAGTTCCCGGACATCAGCAGCTGAGTCTGAACATAATAATTGATGACATGTTCTCTGGACTACAGAAAGCATCACTAGTGAGTGTAGTCACGCAACTTCACGTGAGAAGAGGCACTCTCGGTTCAACAGTCGTGTGTAAATGAGGGATGCATGTTTTTGTTTGCTGTGGTTGCCTGTTGTGGACAGCGGCTTCCCTGAAGAGAAACGTTCAAACGAGGTGGGGGGGGGGGGGGGGGGTGTTGGTTCACGGCTCCATCAGTTCGTGCACTCAAAACGATCGTTCACGGAAATTGGCCAAAACGTCCAAAATTGCAGGATTTCTCTGAAACGGAATCGTGAGACTAAGTGAAGCTTTTTCTATCATTATTTTTGTTATAATAGCTCAAATCAGGAAGAAAAAAAACTCAGCATGAGCTAATGCCTCATTGCAGATGGAGTTGTATTACTCGAGTCAGCGCAGTGGGAACCCATCCACCCTCATTATAAGTGCCTGACCTCGTGTGTGCATGCTGGCCAGATAGACTGGGGCATAAAGAGATGTGTGAGTGTGTACACAGCAGCATCAAGCAGCATCAAACAGATATCGCTCTGCACGCTCGGTTTGCTAGAGGCTTGTACATCGTGCGGACAAATCTATTAAATGGGCAGAAATTGGCACTAGATTATAACGTAGATGCATGAGGTTAACTCGCAAGAGTGAATAAGGTAGCTGCAGAAGCAATATAATACATGTATTTTTGTTCTCATCATACAGAATATGTTTTTAATGATAAGGATGAGAGGTAGTTCCCACGAGAACGAGCAGTGCAGGTGATGCTCAAAGAGAACGCAGTGTGTATTTCAGGACACAGTGAAGGGAATCGAATCAGAGAACATTGCTTGCAAAGCATGCATTTGAGGCAACTGAATTCAACCAATTATTTTATTTTGCTAGGTAAGGCCCACTGAGCTATGTAGCTATTTTTCAGAAGAGACCAGGCCACAAATGATAGCTCAACGAAGTGGCTCATCATCATGTGGACATTTATAGCAGCCAAATACTCTGAACGCACGATGTTGATTCTGAATGTGGAGGAAAAAACCGGAGGACCCGGAGAAAAATCCACGCGACCACAGGGAGAGAGAGAGACACGCAAACTCGAAATAAACAGCAGGCGTCAGGGTCGGGATCAAACCCACGACCTCCTCTATACCAGGCGAGGGAGTTTACATCTCCGAGCCACCGTGGTGCTCCAATAGTAAAATAGTGAATGACGCCAATTATATTCTGTAATTCATGGGAAAATGAATGAGAAGTTGGTGGATGACATTGAGAGATCATTCCATTTACGCATTAGAGGGATTCTCAGCGGAAGTATTCTGTCCCGTGTTACATTCAGAGTTTGCGTAGAAATACGTGTCTCTACACGAGCCGACAAGGAGAAAACATGACAGTCACTTCCCAAGACAAAATCATTTCCACCGATTACCTCCTCCACACCTCTCCAAACGGACCCCAGCAACACTCCCCTACAGCATCCTACCCCACTCGCCCTTTCCCTCCCCACCCAACTGCCTTGGGAGTGAAGGGGTGGGGAGGGGACTGGTGGGGAGGGAGTGGTGGGGTGGCCGTAACACCCAAGCAGTTTGCTGAAAATAATGCCCCAATTACCCCAAAACCCCGGTGGCTCTTCTGCCGCTCGCAGCCACCCTCCTCCAGGAAGGTAGCATTTTTTGGACCGGTCACAATCCCAGCCGCGGCCCACGAGCTCTCGCCGTGGTCACGTGACTCGTTGTGTGGCTGCTGAGACCCCCCCCCCGCCCCCCGCCCGCTCCCCATCCAGGACACACATGTGCCCGTCGGCTCGCCGTTGTTTGTCCCCCCCCCCCCCGGCCTCGTGAAGGAAGCTCGCAGGCTCCCAGCAATCTGCGGCAATCAAGGGCTTTTGGCTTCACGTCGAATGTCAGCAGATGTTCGCCGATACATCTTTTCCCTCCGATCTACGAATCAGCTCTCACTCCCAAAACGGCGAGTGTCCCTGCGTTTTGGAAAACGTGATTTTTTTTTTATCTTTCCACATGTGGGGGAAAAGTTAATGGACATTTAATAGATTTAAAGTAGATTCTTGCTTGGTTTAGTAGTCTCTCCCACAGCTGTATAAACATATATGTACGCAACGCGCATATGCAACCTGTATAAATATGTCAACCTTTCGCTAACTTAAATGTTCACACCTTCTTACGCATCTTTTTCATTCTTAAAAAAAAACACGTGTTCAAATGTTAATTACAATTCAGAAATTGTGAGTTTGTCACCTGGATTTTAATTACTATTAAAGAGAATTAAAATTTACCCCCTCTGTTTAAGACTGAAACAGGGGGATTTCTTAACAATTCTGGCTGGTGGTGGTGGGTTTAACGACACGTTTATATTTGGCCGATATAACCCAAAAAAAAAAATATGATGGATTATTCATTTTGCACCATAATTAAAAGCAAAAGCATTTCAAAGCCAGTTAAACGTGGAGTCATTTTATAAAACACAGACAACGAAACATTAAAATGCAAATGTAATATAATTTTACGAAATTGATAAATAATACTTACGTGACGTAACTATCTGCCCAAGTGCGTTTTATGGGACCAATATTTTTTAGACTACTGACATTTCAGTGGCACTGAAAGATCAAATAGATCTTTATAATAGCATCACGCCCACGTATTCGCAGCAGGGTGGTGGATCTCACAAACACATGCCAGAATGTGTGACTTGAAATAAAATCAAGACTCTACGTAGCATGCTGAGGTTGTGAGAACGGCATTCAGACGCACGCATATCCCCACAAACGTATGTCCCTTGCAATTTAACTCATCACTCGACTGCTTTACTCATTCACGCCACATCGGTGCGGTGCACGGCATCTGTGCTATATTTAAACACATTGCTACCTGCCCTACTCGGTTGAAACGTTCCCACTCGAGGTGAAAAACAGGCGGGGGAAATGTGCCGATTTGATCAGTCGCTGCTCAAGATCGTTCAAGTTCACGTCTCCTCTCTCTGCCCCACTCTCATGGCAGCCGCGAGACCCACTCCTAATGCACACCAACATTACCTTTTGTAGCCGTCTTAGACCGTGAACGACAGCCTGCCAAGGAATCCCAGTGGCTGGCAAGACAAAACGCGGCGGGCGTGGTTGTGACGAGCAACGCTTCACGTGCTGTGCCAGCCATAACAGCACGCTCGCCAACAGCGGCTCTCCAGATCGGTCGGCAAAAAATGTGGCCCATGTGGACTGAAGTGGACCCGGTCACCAGCGGTGTTGTGAATCAGTGCCGCGCCTTGCCTCTCCACCGGGAGAGAAAGCGCAGGGTGAGTGGGCTGATGCCACCGTCACCTCCTTCGCTCGCTCAACAATTGGGATTTAAACAATTCGTCGCCACCGTCATCGTTGGCCATGGCCGATTCACTGCTGGATGAAGGCCACTCCAAGTCACCAGCATCTCTCAGCAATGAAATCATTGCTGGAAAAAAAAAATTCTTTTTTTTTGTCACCAATTTCCCGACGAAATAGAGCTTATCAGCACAGTGAGGTGTTCCTGCCTTGGTAAGCACAGTCGGTGGTTTGTTGTGAGGCCAAGGCCACGTCAGTTGCCTGCAGTGTGTCAAGCCTGGTCAAGCCTGGCAAAGCCTCTCATCCCACACACTGCGAGCTGGCCTTGGTGCAGCCATCCCATTCCTGCAGCCCTTCACCCTCCTCCTCCTCCTCTCTTCCCAACCCCCCTGAGGCCCAGACGCTGGGAGGCCTCAACTTCACCGGGTTGGAGTCTAAACACGGCTGGTGTTGGCGGTCAGGATGCAAGTGTGAAAAAAAATCACACGCTGTGATTTCGACTGAGCAAAGGGTAATCACAAATAAACGATGGCCCGTGCTGAGATAAAATAAAATAATTTTATTTTCTTCTTTTGTTAAACAAATCCAAGTGGTTTAGCGAGGTGAGTGATGTCACCGCACAAGTGTCTCATTGCCAGTGACCCCATGATGTCATGATTGGTTCCAGGGCTGGCCTTGTCAAAGGGAGTAGCAATCAATGACAATGCTGCTGCTACCCAGCAGGCCTTTGGCCTGGGCTCAACTCGAAAATCCTTGGGATAATCAGAATAAATAATATTTATTTATTTATACTGCTGGAGGAATCCGATGAGCTTCAAATCTCTTTTTAACAGATGTCCAGTCGGGGCGGTGTAAGAGCGTTACAACACCAATCAATGCAAGCACACGGTAGAAGTACAAAGGACATGTAAGGTCAACAAATCAACTAAAAACGTACAAATCTTGACTTAAAGCTTTCGTGACTGCAGGAATTCATATTCTTGGGTCTTTCGGCAAAGTCACGTAGATAGGTTCAAAGAAAATAACAAAAAACTACGACGTTTCGATCGCAACACAAGCAATCGTCAAAGAGCGCACAAATTCAACGAAACCATCCCCATCCTACCAGGCAAAGCCCACTCAGGTATTATGGCAGGGTGGGAGTGTCCCCGGGACATTGCGTGTGACGAGCCGTGCAAGAAGAGAGAGGCCTCACGGCGGCATCGGCCCCGCGGAGCAGGGAGACCCAGGGGGGTTGAAGGTGCACGACGCGTTATGGAAATGTGCTGGACCAGCCCATCACCACACGGTACATTTAGATTTCTAGGAAACATCAACAAAGGGGAAGCCCAAAGGACAGCACACGTGGCCAATTAAACCGATATCCATATTGCTGCAATTATAACACAGAGCTCAGGCCGTTGCGGTGGATGTTTTT